>NC_133795.1:17004010-17029010 GCF_043250625.1 Sebastes fasciatus
CTGTAAGTGAGCGGTTTGATCATGTTTATTTCACAAAAGATCCAGTTTAGAGGAAACGGGTGGATTTCTTTACACTCTGTGCACTTGAGCACAGGCAGAATGACTGTGTGAAAATATCCAAATGAATATTTGTGTTCACATAGTAGACGTGTGGCTGTAACTCACATGAGTGAGTTTTATTTTATATACAACAGTGGAATGATTTCTTATTGGTATGTCGTCTTATCAGTGTTTGACACTCGATGCTGTGCGTGTTGTAAAGGTCAAAGTCTCAAGCTCATACTGATGTAACTGGCTAAGCTTGGGCCCACAGTGACTCCAGGACCCTCACAATGGACGAGGTCTGCCAGCTACACAGTAAAAACATTGTACTAAAACCAGTCTCCGAACCCCCACCCGTCTCTGGTCGTGGTGTAGCGGCACGGCGTGGAGGGAGGCCGCTCGGATGCTATCTAACTCGCTCATCAGCAGGTCAGGAGAATAAACCCGAACTTGAGTGGAGAGGAATGTGAAAAGCTTCAGCTGCACTGAGAGCTCATAGATTAAGGAAGAAAGAGTAAAACTTCCTGATACTTGTATGTTTCATTAGTTGAACATCTAGCTCTTTTTTCTCCAGTCCCGCCGTCTGAGAAATTATGTTTATCACCACTAATTTACAACAGCAAATACTGTATACTTTGATAAAACATAATGCCAACATTTATCAACATTAGGAAGAAACATTTAGAATGATTGTTTCTACAAAATGTTCACTGACAACAATTTTAATTTCCTACAATATCTGCTCTTGCAATAGATCGACTCGTGGTAACTTCAACATGATTAACCCATTTGTGCCCAATTTAGTAGGAAGGACAAGTGCTACAACATTTGTTTTGATGGGTCAAAAGTCTTGAAATTTGGTACAGACATACTTTGGGCAAGTATCTAACAGTACAACTTGACATTTTTAGATGACATGAAAAATCACACTTTTATTAATAGACAATTCAGGATTTCTTTTTTAAAATGAGGAAAAACGCTAACATTGTGTTTATTAAATGTTTTCCATATGACATATTTTTTACACTTCATATGTGTGCATATCTTTAATATTCAACTTGTTATGAGTTCATAGATACCAAATACTTGATTGTGCTCCTTGTAGTTTCTGAGATACAGCCATTTTCTTATTATACTATAATTAGTATTTGAGCACATGGGATTACTGTTTTTCCTAAAATATAATGGAGTCTATTGCAAAAACAGTAGACCCATGTTCCCAAAGACTAGAAATAATATGATTATTTCTTAACATCTGTGCTTAGGCAAGTCCAGAGAACACCAAAGGAAATTAAAAATTTCAGTTGCGGGCACGAAAGGGTTAAGATTTTTCATGGTAATGTTTAGGCACTGACAGCACTTGGTTAAGTTTAGGGAAACATCCTGTGTGTCTACTATGTCAAAATCCTGCACTTTGCACACCCACCATTCCCTAAAAAAGTAGCACTTCTCTTCATATGAAAAAACATAGTTCACTCAAAACTAATAAGTCGACTAAATAAGTTGATTCGTCTCAAAGCAAGTTGCACTTTTCAGATTCTTTACTTTTATGGCATTATATTTGTGTCTCTAATCTGAGCGAGTGATGGGACATTTTTGGATTAATAGCTAACAAAATATAAAAATAAATTTAGTAAGAACAGAGGATTTGCCTTTACTCATGAAAGGGTACATATTATGCTTTTGTGCTTTTTCCCTTTCCTTTAGTATGTGTGTGTGCAAAGTTACAAAGCCCAAAAGTGCACGCCAAAGGGATTTACTCTCCCCCACAGAAACTCTGCTCCTGAACTGCCTGAAACACCTTGATTGATGTCCCGCCTTTTCTTCCGTTAACGTGGTGATGTCACCAAGTAACACATTTGAATAACAGCTAGTTTGGCACAGCTAATTTAAGCGGAGCTGGAGCAGAGTCCAAAGAGTTTGGTTTGGTTTACCAATCACAACAGAGTGGGCCAGCTGACCAATCAGAGCAGACTGGGTTTTTCGGGTTATTCTTTGTTTGATAATGATTTCTCGACAAAATGTACCTCACTACAAATGTCACATTTTGTACTCAAATATATATATAATTACAAATACTTTCACTTTTTTTAAGAAACTAAAATACAATAACAGACAAAATGACTTGTTAAGATGGAGACCCTTACATGGCCTCACTGGATCTCAGATGTCTGTGCATGTCGGCGTCTGTCTATGAGCAAGTGACTGGTTAATGGGGTTAAACTGTTTAGGAAACATACATTGTGTCATTAAGTTGTAGCAGCTGCAAATGCCTGCAGTGATTTCTGTCCGCTCAAAATGGCTCTTCTGCAGGTGACAAAACAGCCTCATTATACCGGGGCTGTATAAAGGACAATACAACAGGGTGTCGTGGCCGCCACAACAATAGCAGTGAAATTAAAGATGTGAAGAAGCTGCTGGAGGCCGTGTGGAAATGGTTATAGAGGGTTGTGGTGGGTTAGGGCAGGAGGAGGGGGCGGTGGGTTGGCTGGGTTGTATACGGCACTCAAACAGCAGCAGAAGCTACAGGTGAGACGGATCCATGTCTGTCACTCTCTTTTCTTTTTTCACTGCCTCTTTTTCTCTCAGTGCTCACATCCATGTCTCCAGTTTCTCTTGGCCCGATTTCCATCCCTTCCCTTTGTCCCACCTAAGTGTGTGAAAGTTGTGTTGTTGGGTGAATCTCCTCTTCACAGACAGAAAACCACCAGATAGCTTAATATGTTTTTGATGATATAACGTGTGAGAAAAATAATAATTTGTTATGACTTTTACAGTTCCGTATGAAAGAGTAATGAAGGATAAATGGGTAGGGGGAAGGGTTAAAGAGGCACACAAATTATAAAAAAAGAGAAAAGCAATAAAACGGAGAGGAAATGAAAAGCAGCTTGATGGTGGAGGGTGATAGGAGGTGCACTCGTCAAAAAGGCAATCGGCTCAAATTAAAGTGAGGAAGAGAAGTGAGAAGAAAGAAAGATGTGAAGGACAAGAAAGAGATAGCAACACACACATCGGGACACCTTTGCGATGAAAGTCTTATGAGGAAGAATCAAATGGATTTGTGTGTGTAATCCTGTGTATGTGTGGTGCATGCGTGTCCGGGTTTGCATATTTAGCTCATTATCAGTTTTGACTGCATCATTTCCAGCGCTCTGAGTGAGATATCGGAGCTGTGATCTGCCTGGGGGGAAGTGAGGGCTGCTGTAGTTGCAACATATGAGCTGTATGCTGTGACTGGGTTCAATACTGAGCCTGTAATGCTGTTCAGTTCGGCTCAAGACAACCTGATCACTTAAATCAACAAACGCGAGCCCCGACACACTCTTCCTTCTTTTACAAACTCGCTGTTATTCCTCTCGCAGCTTCCCTTGTTCGTCTGTCATCACGTCTTCCCTTTTCTGGCTGTTTTATTGTCATTTTTTTGCCGCAACAACTCTCCTGGTAGTACGTGTTTCTCTTTTCGTCTTTTCATTCGTTTGTTTCTCTCCAGTAATTTGGTCCCCAGCCAAAGAGGGGGGCCTCTGCTCTGAGCTGTTGTATGCTCTGCAGGTCACTGGAAGGTCAGCTGAGAGGCAACATTAACAGCAGAGACACTTGGCCTCCAGCATTAACCCCTAACAATTATTATCTCCACTCTCTCAAGCACCCCTGCTCACGGCCACCGCAGGACGCTTTGATTTGTTCGAGGTACAAACTGAGTGTGTGTGTGTGTGTGTGTGTGCACCAGCGCCACATTGTTGTCTATCTGTCCTCACACACACATGAAACACAATGAGGGAGATCAGCGAAGTCTACAGTGAGTGCATTGTTACTGTGTGTGTCTACATGCGTGCAGTGACGCACAGATTCCCTGCTTCTGAAGTGTCCTTGAGCAAAAAACTGAATGCCTGCCAGCTGAGGTGCTGATCAGTAGCTGATTCTGACCGTTTTTGTTGCTTGTTTCATGACCGCCTGCTCGTACAGGCTCTGTATAGGCTCATATTCGCTCTATTACCTTCATAGATGTTTTGTGCATGCTGGGCTGGCAAGCCTGCTTTTCAGTTGCACTGTTCGGTTGCCAAACCACGCTGTAATTCTGCATCTAACGATGCTCTCTACGATAGTCCGGTAGAACATCTGCATGATTTGGCTGCTCACTCCATACAGCCTCAATCACTGTATAGCAGTAAAGTCTCTGCTGCAGTGAATTGCACAGGTTATGAATGTGTGTTTTCCAGCAAAGAAGGTTGTCTATGTGGACTAATGTCTGTTTTTTCAGACAGTCACTTGCCTTGGGTCACTGACCATCTCCTGTGTTTTGGTGACATTTAAAATGATATGGTTAGTGTCACACCTCTCCATGAAGGTATCTATCTCATCGTGGTACACAGAAGGGTCCATGTTCTTGTGGAGAAGACTCAAAATCACAGTATCATCAGTGAATTTTATAATATAATTATTGGGGTGTACTTTCCTGCAGTCATTAGTGTACAATGTAAGAGTATAGGTGGGGGACCCCTGTATTGCCGTGTTTGGTCTCTGACAGCGTCCCATTGACTAGGGCTGTGAATTTGCAAGAATCTGGTGATACGATGCGTATCATGATACAGGGGATACGATTCAATATATTGCGATACTGTAAGCAAGGCGATATATTGTGATTTTTTTGTCTAATTTTTAGGAAAACTGTCATAGTATAAAGAACACACCATCATATGTATAAAATCTGAGTAAAAAAAGTTTACTTTTTTATTCTTACAGAACAGTGAAATCTGCATTTTATCAAAATAATAAAAAATTATAATAATAAATAATAATATTATAATAATAAAAATTATATAAAAAAACAAATTATATAATAACAAAAACAAATACAATCATCTAATCAGAGGAGAGTTAACACTTGTATCCTTCAGCTTCTCTAAAACCAGGTAGGAGTTGCACAGTATTAAATACTGAATTAAAATCAATAAATACATTTTGAGCATAGGCTTTTGTGTTCTCGAGGTGCTTAAAAATAAAATGTCAGATGCTGAGGATGGCGTCTTCAGTGCTGCGTTCAAATTGATATGTTACTAACATTGGCTCAACTTCCTTCTTGAGCAGGGACACTACAAATTTCTCGAAACATTTGGAGAAAAAATGCCATCAGCTGTTTAACTCGATGCAACTCCTAATTTTTGCATAAGAGTAGTGGATGGAAATGCACATTAATTAACATTTCCTTTTGCCAGTTTTTAGGAAATTCTTTGGACTGTGGACTAAATTTGTATGCAAACCATAGACTGTATATAAGAGGTGAACGTAGTCACCATGACACAACCCATTGGTTTGTGGACTGCCGTTTTGAAGCCTCGAGTTTGGCATTTTTTGCCGTCGACATCTTGGCTTTTTGCTGTCGCCGCCATATTGTTTTTACCAACCAGAAGTGACACCAGAGGGTGGAGCTAAGTACAACCGAACGCTGAATAAGAAATTTTTAGGCGACCAAAAAGTTATAATTTACTTTCATGAACTGAAAACACACTGTGAAAGGATTAAAGTTCTCAGACGAAAACACGTACAACTCCCAGACCGGACAACGCCATGGTAGCGACCTGTCAATCACAAGGTAGCCCCGCCCTAAAGCATACCCTGCTTTATGGTCCATTTGACTCTATATGGTCTATGGGACCATGATTTACTAAATGAACATCATGCTGTATTGAAGAAGACTTGAAACTAGTGATTGAGACTATAAACTCATGTTTAAAATGTTTACTGAGGTAATAAATCAAGTGAGAAGTAGGCTCATTTTCTCATAGACTTCTATACAATCAGACTTCTTTTTGCAACCAGAGGAGTCGCCCCCTGCTGGCTGTTAGAGAGAATGTAAGTTTAAGGCACTTCAGCATTGGCTTCACTTTTCAGACCTGGAGGTTGCCCACTGATGCGAACTTGACTTATGACAGCAGGCCTTTAGCCCCGCCTATAGTTGCCTTCAAATTGCCTTCCGACATGGTCTTATGACACGCAGTACAAAGTTTGTTTCAGGCAAATCCTGGCGTTTAGACATATATGGGCCAGCGTAGGTGCAACGTACCTGAGATGTTTTGTCCCTCCTTCCCTCTCTCCTGCCCTCCCGGCCTAGATACCCCGCCTCTCAGATTTCCTGAGGGCTGAGCCCTGGGCTTTTTGTCAACTGTGTTATAAGATAGTGGGGCCCAGACGCCCAGTCCCAGGGGCCCTAACACACAGGACACTAGCCTAGTGCCTACACTGTAGCTCTGTGGAGCAGATGTATTTCTCCCTCTCTCCTGAACCCTCCCTCCTTCTTTCATTGGTGCAACTGGGAGAAGAAAAGAGGGGATTGTTTGGAGACAAGAGGGATGAATTTGTCTGCCTCAGACAGGAGAAGAAAGGCAGTTTGAAAGGGACTTGTCAGTGGCTGTGGATCGGGTGGTTGGAGGGTGTCCCACTTTTCAGAGAGAATGCACTGTGTGTCAGCATGTTCTACCTTTTCTACAGTGTGTGCATGAGTGTGTTAGTGTGCACATCTGTGTGCGTCTCTGGTGTGCATCACTGCTCCAGCATAGTTGCATCAGGATACATACGCCTAGATTACTCCTATTTGTCATAGTTTATCCTCATAACTGTTTCCTGTAAGTCTTCCTTTTCCTGTTTAGAGGAAGCTTTATCTCACTTTGTAGTTTCTACCAGGGCTACAAATTACACTAGATCACACAGAGATGTGTCGCCACAGACGCGACCACTTCAAGAACACCTTGGTAAAGTGTGTCTAACAAAACAGCGAGGTAAGCCTGTGGAGCAGGGCTGTGTGCTTGCAACCAGGCGATCAAATGTGATTAACGTGAAAATGTGGTCTCTCTCTGTCTCTCTCTCTATAGACAGTAAAGCCTACATGAAACTATCACGACATGAGACATGATTTCCCCCTTCCCTCTCACATACTCCGTTGCTCTCAGTCCAGTCCAGTCCAACAGCTAACTAGCCAGCTATTCCCACCACATCCACCGGCAAGGAAGTGGTAAAGTAGTAAAGCCTGCCTTATGCTTGATTTCATTGGCTGCCTGGGCCAAGTTTGACATTGACGAATGATGCGACTCCGCACCTGGCGCTGAAAAGTTGGGAATATATTAACTTTTATCCACATCTAAAAATGCTAGAAAGACAGGAACGAATGGCAGGCGTGCCATACCATAGGAAAACAATGGTTTTGTGTGCGACTCGTCTCAGTGTGAATACGATTTTGTCACCTAATCGATTACTTGACTTAATTTAAAGAAATGTGAAACTGAGTTTCTCCAGAAAGTCACACAAAAGCACCACTTTAAATCTTGTGTTAACCAGAGATGTGCTCAGAAGTTTCTTAGAAATAAGTCATTCAGCATGATAAAAACATAACAAATGACTAATTGACTAAAGAAATCTTTGTAGACTAAGACCAAAATGACAGATTAGTTGACTAATGGACTAAGAGGGAGCAGCATAGTGTGTATGTTATGATATCTCCTATTTTAAGGAATCTCTGTACCTTGGTGGAAATTATAACTATCCATGTCCACACTCATGATGAGACTCAGTGAGAGTATGTCACTGTGTCTCTGGGGACATGAGAGTTTTGTCAGTGATGTGTCGTTCATATCTCTTCTGGGACGCAGCAGATTCGATCACATACTACTGATAGAAGCCCTCTTTTTTCTTCCCTCTTACTTTTTTTTGTGCATGTTGGTCCTCTTAAGATCCCAGCAGAGACAACAACCTTTGTGTATCAAACCCAGATCTCACAGGAGCTTGTCCCAGTGGAGCAGATTGGACACTTCTCACATCCCCAATAGTCCTCCAGGAGCGCAGTGTGGGACCATGTTGTTGAAAATGAAATTACTACATTGCAGGTTTATTTGTCTCTCGGTTACCCAGGGGACGAGTGTGTAGAGACCGTGGATTTTGTGAGTAATCGGAGTCATGCAGTCGTCAAGGTGGTGCAATGCTCCTTGACCTATCTACAATACAGCAACCTTTTTTCAAAGGATGAGTAGAAGTTATTTATTTTGCTAACAAAATAAATGAAAATTACAGTCACTACTTCCCTTAGAGTTTCAAGTTGCAGATATAAGTAGTCTTTAGACAGATCATACAATATCCTAAACTTCAGCATGCACAACACCAGTATTGAATGTGCTGATCGAGATGGAAATCACAGTTTATATGCACTGTTGCAACAGTTGTGTGGTATAATTAGCTGCACGTAAAGTTAAGGATTGCAAAGAGTTTCTACAGTTTAATATAGAAATGCCACAGTTTTACTAGATCAGCAAACATATTGTTGCAGAATATATTGAGGGACAACTGACTGATTGGTTGCATCATCAATTTGGTCATTTTTTGTGATAGACAGCAGCTAGTTTAGGACATATTTTATTATTTTAAAAATAGATTTTGGGCTCTTCAATAATTGAAGTTACTCAGAAAATCATGATCACTGTTAATTGAGAAAATCGTCTTATTCTGGATGAAACTGTTTCAGTTATTACTTTCTATTACTTTCATTATGATTAAAAAAAACATATCTGAATGTACATTTACATGTATCATTCATGGTCAAAATACAATTTATGCTGCATAAATCACAGGGGCCCCAATAGCGATAATAATCATTTTGACTCGACAAAACGATTATTATGAAAACAGATTTTTAAAATGTTTAGGTGACAAGTTATGTAACTCAGTATTTTACAGCCGTTCTCTGTTGTGACACATCACTGCCCTCCTAAAACCTCTGACATGATTTAATCCCTGGTTTTAAAATGATGATTAACACAACAGTCTGCTTTAAAACAGGCAGATCACATGTTCACATTTTGAGGCCTTTAATACAAACCATCAACAGGAAATAATTAGTTTATCAAAACAAAGATAGCGACACTTTTACATGTGAATTTAATGGTCCAACAAAATCACTGCTGTGATTTACGAAGGAAACAATGATCACTGCAATATGAAGAACTTATAGGATTACGTGTTTAACTGATCTGATTATCTGCATTAAAGGTTTTCTACAACCAGCCAGAGAATCCACAATAGTGCTAAAATATAATTACCAGTCACGGCAGCGACGCTGGTATTGTTTTTACCTTGTGAGTCTGTGTGTGTGTCGTCATGGCAAAATGTGGTCCTGCAGGTTTTAGGAGAACGCGATAGAGTCACCACCATGTAAGATGCAGTCCCGAAACGTTGTGTAGTTGAGATCAAAACGAAGGCCGAGTTTGAAGATGGGTGTGGTCCGAGCCAGGGCGCCGGAAGCAGAGGGGTAGTAAGTGGCCCGATACGGAGTCGCGGCTGGTGTGATCCCATCACAAGATGGTCTCTACTTTCTAAACTTGTGTTTGATCCTGTTTTCACCACTTCCTGTCTTTTAGTTCAGTAGATGCTCTTTCACGTACGCGACCTTAACTTCTGAGGACATAATGTGGATGAGTTGTTTTCTCCTACTTTTGGTAAACGCCCGCTCCCTTCATCATTATTAGGGCTCTGAACTGGATAAAACGCTGCTCCTTCCCCCCTTTCATCTCCTTTATCACCATCTCTCCGCTAACTCCCTCCTCTGAAGTCACTTTTGGCTTTGTTCTCGATGCCTTTAATTGAGTTTGGTAGAAAAACAAATGGTCTAAGGAGGGGGCGCTCGTGGAAAGGTGGGAGCCATAAATCTCACTGGTGATTTAGGGTGCCCACCCAGTCCCCAAACTCCTCCTCCACAAAGGTCCTCGGAGAGGTTCACCTCGAAAAGACACTTAGCTGCTTCTTATCTCCTCTTTTATGAGGAGATCTCGTTCTTTCGCTGTGTCATATTTTGAGGATGTGACATTTTAAAAGGGTCTGTGAATAAGTCTGAGTGTGGTGTGGGATGGCTGGAAGAATGACAGAGTAAGTGCTTCCAGGGTGAGAGGTCAGGGAAGTCTTGAGAGGAGGCTGCATGCTGCACTTATGTTGACCCTTAACGGTGTGTCATCTCAAGGCTCACTGCTGTAGCCTCGGGGGCCGAGACGGCAGCCTTCGGCTTTCTGAGGAACTTAAGTCTGCACCGCAAGACTTTGAGATAATGTTTGCGTGTTTTTACCTCATTTACTAAACGACTGTATAGTTTACATTGCTGCTGATCATTTTCCATATTATACCATACTTGTTTACCATCATTACCTGGTATTAAAATCAACATTCACAGGCTTTAAACCGGCTTGCGATACGTAATATTTCACAGTTTCAGTTATCGTTGTGTGGTAATGCAGTTAAATAATGTAAGATGATTTAAAAGGTTTTGCACTGCACTACCACACAATGATAATGTTTCTTTGACCCTAAAGCAGACGTGATGCTGAC
The DNA here is from genome assembly GCF_043250625.1 of Sebastes fasciatus. NCBI lineage: Eukaryota > Metazoa > Chordata > Actinopteri > Perciformes > Sebastidae > Sebastes > Sebastes fasciatus. The sequence goes on from NC_133795.1 coordinate 17,014,409, forward strand.
TGTGATTAATTCCTTATTTCAAGCTAGTTTTGTAGGTTAATTATGCCTCCACGCCGGCAACAGCTGTGGCCAGAGGCATTATGTTTTCGGGTTGTCCGTCCGCCCATACGATTCTTGTGAACTAGATATCTCAGAAACGCCTGGAGGGAATTTCTTCAAATTTGGCACAAACGTCCACTTGGACTCGAGGAGTCAAGGTCATTGTAACCTCACAAACACACATTTTTGTCCATAACTCGTGCAAATTATGACAATTTCACACAAATGTCTAATATGATGAAGTGACATTTTGGACGGACATGGATGTAAACTGCAACTTCACTGTTTGCCGGAGGCATACTACCGCGAGACGATAATTCTAGTTTTCATAACTTAGAGCAATGACTGTAATTTGTAAAGGAGGAAAATCACATTCAAAAATCTAAAAGATATGGAACATGGTTAGCAGTGATGTAACTTATAGTAAAAGGGTTCACGTGTAAAAGGAAATGTCTTTTATCACGTCAGCATCATGTAGGCCAATTTCATAAGAGTATTATACAATGAGCAGATGCGACTGGTTAAGTAATTGTGGGAACATATGGCTCAACCTGCTCAGTTTCTGTCAACAGCACTAATCTCCACCGCTCAGTGAAGTAGCCTGTTCATTAGAAAGTGGTGGTTCATGTCAACAAGGGTCAGAAGGGTAACTTGAATGCACTGATACTGTACTATTGAGAATTACTGAAAAGGTTGTCCTGAAAGGAGAGGATATAAATGACTTGTTATGCAACCGAGGAGGTTTGATGAGTGTTACAAAAGCCCCTCCGTGTCCCGGCCAGACAATAAACATGATTCTTTGATAGTTTAATGAATATAAATGGCAGCTTTTGTTAATGGGAAGATGTTGTAGTGTTTTTTTTAAGTTTTGTTGAATCCCTCCAGAAGGGAAATAAGTTTTCTCAGTCGTCACTGCTAGTTTTATAGTTTCTTTATTATCAACAGTATGCAATGGCCACCTTTTTGTAACAGGTAGCAAATAGTAAGCATGGATTCTGACTCTGGCAGGATGGTAGAAGTGCTGATCAAAAGTCATGATATAGAGGCTAATAGAAAGTTGTACTATACAGTGTTTCCCCCTCGTTCAGCTGCAAAGATGTTCCTCACATGGTGACATTAGCACCGCCTGAAGGTAAAGTGGCTTATACCCCAAAAACTGTTAAAGAAATAGTCAGACATTTTGGGAGCTACGCTTTAATACTTTCTTGCCAATATTTAGATGAAAAGATTGATACCACTCAATATAGTCAATATAAAGCTACTGGAAGCAGCTAGCAAGAAGCTTTCCAAAGATAACAACATCTGCCTAACAGCACCTCCAAAGCATGTCGGTTTAATCCGTACAAATAAAGTGTAAACAACATGCCTTGCGGTTTAAGGGAGGTTTATGTGTCGGACTATTTCTTGGCCTGATGCAGTAGCTTGATTCCAGCTTGATTCTCGCGATCTCACGAGATCCCCTATCACACGAAAATTCATCTTGTCAAGCTTCAAGTAATGCGTTTGTGTCCAGCAAACCAGATCACAGACCAATCAGCATCCTGTGAGAAGCTACTGGCAGCTACGGGCGTAATTCAGGTGTGTGAGAGGGCAACTGTTGTTTCTAAACAACAATGGGTTAGGGTTAGACCTTAGCGTAAATGTGTAAATAGCATGAGTAGCATCAGAACTGGAGAGTATTTCTTCATTGAAAGAAGTACAGTACTAAAGGCGATGTTTTTGCTCTTCTCCCGACTGGCTTGTGCAAGAATTTGATTGACAAAAGGTTCATCCAATCACCTGCCAGGTATTTTTTTTGAAAGTGCCCGCCCTTTTACAATGACTACTTCTCAGATAGTTCTGTATAACAAACCATCTGGCAGGTCAGGTTGGTAACTTCTGGGACTCCAGGAAATGGAAGGGAAGTTATAGGTGTTGGTTGTTGGATTTTATAACCTTTAGACAGAGCCAGGCTAACGGTTTCCCCTGTTTCCAGTCTTTATGCTAAGATAAGCTAACCGGCTGCTGGCTGTAGCTTCATATTTGCCGTACAGACACGAGAGTGGTATCAATATTTCATCTTGCAAGAAAGCACATAAGCGTATTTATGAAAATGTGTCCAGAGATAAACAAGGATGCGTAGAAAGCTACCGTGCATTTGATGCACAGAAGATAAACCTAAGATAGTTATTATAGTAGTACTAAGAAACAAAATAGCTGTTACTGACATTGTAGCTTTTAATTGTATTAATTAAACGTCTATGAAGAGGGTCATTTCTATCTGTACTGTGTGGTACCTTGTCCCCATATGGCACGGAGGACAGCACAATTAGCCAAATGAATTTCTGTATCTGTTCTGATTATGAAGACTTAAATAGTGATTATTGGATATTGAATAGAAGGAGCAGATGGGATAATGAACTTGATCTCTTTATTTCTTACGAGTATAAATGTTGACCAGCTCAAAGAAAGCGCTTCAGCTAAAAATATATTCATAACTGGGATAACAGTATCCATATTATGATTCAGGTGATATAGTAAAAGAAAGAAAAAAGGCAGTGAAAATAAATTATCTGAATAACAATAATAATTATAACAACAATAATTATATAATAAACAGTGTCAAATTAAGATTCATAAACCTTTTTTGTTTGCTTTCTTTCTTTTGTGAAAATTCCTTTAAAATTGTCCATAAGCAAAAAAATCCAGCATATTTTCATTTAATGTTGCGAAGGTGATCTCGTCCCCTTCGGTCTCACACATTTACAATATTCACAGTTACTATAAACCTGTTCGGCACACACTGAGCCACACTGCAGTCAGTCAGGCTGTCAGTGGGGACAAAACTATGAGGTGCAATGACATTTTTTGTGTTTACGTGTGGGTGCCTGGCCGACGGGAAGCAGAATATCCCTCTCTGACTTCCTCCATCAAAATAGGTACCTATAGATAAGGAGTAAAAAGGTCATCTCCTCCCGTGATACATCTGTTCTCCAACATACCATTGGCATAATCAATCAAGAGACAATCAAGATGAAGACACACAAACTGCATGTCCGTAACATTGCACACACTGTCCTCTAGCGAGACCCTCATCCCCGTTCACACAACCGTCTCAGGTTCCTCCAGCGTTCCTGTACTTTAACCCCTCTCAGCCCATGGCCGTCACCATGTTAGAGTGGTGCGGGTGCCCAAAGGACGGGTGTATCGGGGTGGGCGTGGGAAGCATGTGTCCAGCGTGGCTGAAAGGCGGCAAGTGGCCCATGGACATGTGTCCGGCCAGAGAGCTGAATGGAGAGCTCTTGTCGTAAAGCTGGCTTTTGGAAAACTCCTCGTAGCTGTCGCAGCCCCGCTTCTTTTTGGATTTGTTGGACATTTTTCGGTTGCGTGTCTGTATTCCCTCCTTTTTCATGGTCATAGGCCGGTTCACCTGTGTAGAGAGGGAGGGAAGTGAGGAGGTGAGTGATCTGGTTCAAGTTTGGAGGGAAAGTTCAAACACAGAAATTATGAATTTTATGAAAATGTAATCAAATACATTTTTAAGTAGTTCTTTTGTTAAGTTTGGTAAGTCCTTAAAGATAGGGTTTATAAAGATTTTTAGAATTTTTTTTTGTTATATTAGTTGAAATTCGCATTACATCCTGACAGCAATCAATAAATCAAATGCTCTGACAAAAGAGCATTGTCCATTGGTCCGATCATTTCATTCAGCCTGCCTGTCTACCTGCGCGCTCTCTGCCTGTTCACTCATTGCGTGTCACCAGAGTCTTCCACAAGCTGCTACCTTGACAGCTGTGAGTACTAACAATAGCCATGTTCGTTGCTTACGTTCATGATGATAAGTTTGGGGGAGTGGCTTTGGAGGGAGGCCTGAAGCGAGGGACTGTCCAACGTGGTGACTTTCTCTCTAGATTTAGGGACGTTTGGAGCTAGTGCTGCTCGCTACTTTCATTGGTAAAGAGTTGGCAACACTGGGCTCAGTTTTTAGGTTGGATAATTTTTTTTTTAAATTTAGTGTAGTCTAGTTTTTCAAGATCACAGTTTTTGTTATTGTCAACAAATCCCATGAAAAGACCAAAATCGACTATGCATTAATCCATCCCTCAGTGCTTTCCTACCATCCTGTCTGTGGGACTGTATACATCTTTAAAAATAGGTGACAAGTGTATATTTGATTTTTTTAAAAGGTTAAATAATTCCCTAAAACAGCTGGGCACTGTAGTTTGTAGCAAGGGTTATTCAATGAGGAGTAACTAGTGCATTTGTTGGGGACTATTTTTGGCTGCGGATTAATACACAATTGGTGCTCTATGAAGTATATCTGGCACCAGAGCAGTGTGTGTGTGCAATTGTGTGGCTCATTGGTGTTTTTTAATAGTTTTTGGAGAACAATGGAGGTCTATGGCACATATAGATATAGGATAGGGATTTGTTGACAATAAGAAAAATATAAAATTCATCCTTTACAAATATGCATCCTTAGTACCTATTATATATCATGATGCCTCCCGCCTTAATGCTATTCATATGGAGCCTTGTGGCAGTCCCACTCAACAACAGTCCCACCATTGTGACTCTCAAGGGGATTACGCCTACCATGGAAACAATAAAGCACAAAGAAAGAAAACACCAACGAGTCCAACAGTGTCTGAGAGTAAAACAGCCCTCTCTCTCTCTGTCTCTCTCTCTTTTCTGCCTCTCTTATCCCTCAACAATCAGTGTGACCTGCCTGCCTACTTCCCGTCTACTTGACCCTGTTGGTCCCAACTTGGTGATCAGCAGTCAAAGACTTACATTATGCAGTTTATAGTAGAGGCCGCAGGCATTGCACACCGGGTCTCCATTAGCATTGCGCCGCCAGAGTGTGGTGGTGGTCGTCTGACAGTTAGCACAACAGGTGCCTGCTCGTCTGGCAGCAGACTGTGGAAAGATATTAAACTTTGATTAGAACTCAACACAACACAGCACGGCTCAGTTTATTTCAGTATGTACAATGTATGACGTTAGTTTAACTTTCTAATCTATTGATTTAAACATTTCATGACATTAGGGCCACAACTATATCTATATCATGTAATATATTAATCGTTTGGCTTATAAAACCTCAGCCAATTGCAAAAAAATACCCATCACAAGTTCCCGGAGGCCATGATGACATTTTCAAATGTCTTGTTTTGTCGGACCAAAAGTCCAAAACCCAAAGATATTCAATTTACTATCATATAATAGTAAGAAAAACTGAACATGTTCTAATTCTAGAGGCTGGAACCAGTAGATCTTTGTAAAAAAAATAAATGTAAATGACTTGAACAATTAATTGATTACGACAATTGTTGCCAATTATCTTTCTATCGAGCGACAAATTGATTAATCAACTAAATGTTGCAGCTCTAATCGATTAATTGATTAGTTGTCAGCTATTTTGATAATCGATTAATCGGTTTGAGTAATTTTTTTAAGAAAAAAAAGTCTAATTCTGATGATTCCAACTTCTTAAATGTGAATATTTTCTGGTTTCTTTACTCCTCCAATCACAGTGAACTGAATATCTTTGAGTTGTGGACATCGTCTTGGGCTTTTGGAAACACTGATCGACATTTTTCACCATTTTCCGATATTTCATAAACTAAAACAACTAATCGATTAACTAAGAAAATAATCGACAGATTAATCAACAATGAAAATAATCGTTAGTTGCAGCCATATAGTTGACATATTAAATTTGTGGGAGTTACCTCCTCAATATTTTGACAGCAGATTTCAAATGAAAATGTATAAACAAGATAGGTCACATAGGGAATGATACAGTAGACTTTATTTGTTATTACAAATGCTCAGTTCATGTGCACAAAGCTCAGTTTAAAATGATGAGTGAGGAGCCCTAATAACAGGCTCATGATGATCACTCCTGATTATTTCATGCTTTTAACATGAGTTGGGTCTAATTTCCCAGAAATTAATACATTAATCAGCACCCTCAGTAAAAATGTTCTAATAAATGTAGTTATTGATATAATCAAAGTTTCCATAAATACTCTAAAAGGTCAAACATCAGCTCCCATAACTTTCCCCAATGGTCTTTTTTTAGCTGTTCACTGTGCTGTACTTTCTGTGTGGTGGCCAGAGAGCTTGACCACTGAGGAATGAGCTCTGAGTCTACATGTAGTTATAAAGTCAGGAGGTCTCAGGAGGAAACAGGGCTGGCCTCGCTGCTCTATCTGGACCGGTCACATATCCGGAGAGGAAACAACTGGAGGACTGCTGCCGCTAAAAGCACTGCGAGCTCCGGCCGAGCCACACGGAAACCAGCCTGATATATGACTGCATTATAGACGCTATTATAGCGAACAGACGCTCAAATAAGACGCTCGTATATTTTGTGTGAAACAAGGTCAGTAGCGACAGATTATTAGACCTGTTGGTCACATCATGCGTCAACAAACAGACTCAGATCAGGCGAATACAAAATGTTTTTTTTGTTTATATATATATATATAAAATTAATCTTACTGGTTGTCTCTTAATTATAATAACAATATATAAAAAAATATATATTTTTAATTTTATTTATTTATTTATTTAGTCGATTATCTCACCGGTGGCCTTTTCTCTTCTTTTCCTTCAATGAGTGTGGAGTTGCGCACTTTGGTTGCGCGTTTGCACATCACATTAAATATACAATATGCTTCTTTGATTACAAAATGCTGCTTTAATTACAACTAATGGACTACTGCTTTTTGTTTTGACTTTTTCCAAGTCCATTCGTCCAAGATTCCAAAATAAAACCATCTCCATAAGTCCTGGTTTAAAAGTCTGATGGGAAATTAGGCTGCTACTGATTCAATGAGCAATGTGTGTTAAAACTACAAATACTGTCTTCATTTCCTCCTGCTGCAGCATACGACCATGACTGGTGCTTACATGAATACACTGAGGCTGCTAATATTATAGCTTTACTTTGAAATTATTATGAGAATTATCAAATAGTAGGAATAATTATTTAATGTCCATCATTATTTTAGCTTAAAAAATGTCAAAAACTATTATGCAATAAAATTATCTTAAAAGCCTTTATAGCATACTTAGATGTTTGGCTTTTAAGTATTTGATTTCATATCACCATTAACTTTGCAACTGCCCTAACCTGGTATAGTGCTTTGGTTTATGTGTTTTGAAACAGTTTTAAAGTTCTTCGTAGGATGAGTGTGACGTGAAGTTGTCTGACCCAGTGGTTCCCAAAGTGGGGTCCGGGGATCACCAGTAAAAAGTAGAATAATTTGTTATCACTATAAATCCATCCATCAGTAGCATAATGACAAAATGTATGACTATTTTGGTCATGGGTTTCATACACTTTCTGTAATAAAACATGATAGAAAAGATATCCGTACACTTAGATTATGCAGTATTTCACTTTGTGAACTTTATTATTTTAAGTGTGCGGATATCTTTTCTATCATCTTTTGGACTCGTTGATTCTTCCAGCACCTTAGCAAAGATTAAGACTAGTGAAGCGGTTGTCATCCTGCATTACCTAGATGTAATAAAACATATAAAAGCAAAATTCCTATCAGATGGGGGACCCTGGGACAAAATCTTATCAAATGGGGGACTCATTTGTGTCAGTTTAGGGTTTTTTTTATGTGAAAACATTTGTGAACCACTGGTCTGACCTACTCCCAGCAACACTGATGTTTGAAGCAGTTCATGATGGCCGATGACTCCAAACAAAGCTGCACTGAGACAAACTCACTGTCCTTTAAAAAAACACATATCTCCAATTTGTCAGCTTTTCATGAGCTATAAAAACATTTAATTTTCACATAATCTAATGGCGTTTTAATGGTTTATTATAGTTTAAGAGGAAGGTTTTTTTGAACCCCACAAATGAACATTCAATCCTTCAGTTTATTTGAAAAAATTCACAACCACCGAACTTGTAGACGCGTGGTTTTCACTGGACAAACCCTTACTTAAACACCTCGGCCTACAAATAAATAAAACAAGCTGAACCCAAGCAGCGTTATGAGCCATAAGGTGTCAGCGAGGCCCGGTGTTGTTTTGAGGGATGGGGTGCTGGCCCTGCTATCAGTGACAGTATCAGGAGTAGCAGTAATAATGATAAGAGAAACAACACCGATAGTCCCTCTCTGCTACAGCAGCCCGAGCATGAAGGAGCAAGAGGTGAGCGAGAAGCACAATTCCTGGAAACTGATTGGGAAAATATAACTTTCCTGGAATTGTGCCTCCTCCCTCCCCCCTCTCTCCCTTCACCTTACACTCTTATTATTTACTACCACCTCAAACACACACACACACACACACACGTTCACGGCCCCTCTCTCTTTTAGACTCACCAGCCTGCGTTTGGGTTTGATGAGCGGTCTGTTCTGGCCGTTCATCTTGTGGTAGAGCCCGCAGGCGTTGCACAGGTAGTGTCCGGTGCTGTCACGTCTCCACAGAGGTGTAGATGTGGCGCCGCAGTTTACACACTCACGGCCCTCTGAAGAAGAACACACAGGGACAGATTGTCAAATTTGATACCTGGCAACTTCCCCTGCTTGTTGATCTATAGCTTTATGATGATTGTGTGTATGGTCACTAAACTATAAGATATTATGTTTAGCATTTGTGTGGGCACATGAGATTATAAGCAGTGCATTTCCACAAACAACACCATTATAGATTACGTGTTGTATTTAACTTTCTTAGCCATCAACTCTTTGTTTGTGAGAGTAAAGAGAAAGAAACAGAGTCTGCATGTTTACTGGAATATAAAGGAACTCTGTTACAGCTGTGCATTCGCAGAAACACAAAACAGCTAAAAGTTGAAGAAGAGTTTGCTCTACAATCAGTAAATATATTCCCTCGGTGCTGTCTAGCCTCTATTTCTAAAACATCAGTTCAACACCAATGCTTCACCTCTAGGAAATATATGTAAAACAGTATGATGGAGAATATATATTTCATTTTATAAAAGCAGAGCCACTTTTGAAGAAAGAAAATATATGAGTTGAATGCCTTTCATGGGGCAAACAACAACCATTAAAGCCATTTTTTAAAATAATATTTTAACTTAATAATAGCAGCAATCCTCACATAACCTTTAGTTATAGTAAAGTAATAAAAATATATTTTGCAGCCAGTTAATATGTCATCTCTCATTTAATAAAAACAAGTAATTCTAAGTGAGTTTAGGTTACCCTGCACTAATAAACTGGTTTAACACAGTCAGGTTTACGCTGGGAGTCTCCTAGTCTGTAATCAAATAACAATCAGGACAGTGTATTAATGTCGTATTATGTAACAGAGAAGCGACTCGTAGCCTATATACTGAGGTTTTTGGCTCTGAGCGTCTGCAGATCTTCCTTTCACACCTCTGGGCCGGTTCCAGTTCACTGTTCTGCTGCAGCCAGCTCAGCCATAATTACAGAGTCACGGTTAACAATAGAGGATTATCAAAGTCTCTCTGTCTAGTGCAGGCTTAGGCCTCTGCAAGCATTTAATGAAAAAATATTATTATTATTATATTATTATTATTTATTACGTTATTATTGTTATTATTATTATACAATTTCCAAAATTCTAAATTGATGGTGCTCAAATCACAGCTTGCACATGACAGACTGTGTTTAACGTCATACAGAACAAATCAAAAGAAATCTGGCTACATTTTGAATATATTAAATGGCTTTTATTTTTATGTTATAATTGTAAACAGTAAATGGTTTAATATAGCAGGATAGCATGACAAAAAAAAGCTTCTCGTAAAGGTTTTTTTTTTTTTATTGGTAAATGTTCCTTTGAATTATTAATATTATTGGGTCATTAAGAGTTGTGTGATAATAATCGTATAAGATTATGTTGGCTATAGATTCGTGAACCACTTTGATTTTAATAGTAAGTTTAATTATGCATGTTTGTGTGTGTATTATGTAACAAGATTTACTCAATTTACAGAGTATTAATTATAAATGTGGCAGCAAAAAAAAAAAAATTATGCAAAGCTGCACTATATGTAAATAAACTCACCCGGGTATCCCAGATACACAACTATTATTTACAGTAGAGTGTCACAGGATATTTTAAAATGCATTTATATTTGCCTGAGGGTATAACTACCTGTAGTTCTAGTTTAGTTTAATTAAAACTTGTTATAGAAGAGCAGGCCAACTCTTCTAAGTCTTCTAAGTCCAAAAAGTGTATGAATATTTCCAGATGTAATTTATTTTATGTTGGGACTATATAGTCTGAGGTGTATTATGTAACAAGATTTACTCAATTTACAGAGTATTAATTATAAATGTGGCAAATAAAAACAAAACGATGCACAAAGCTGCACTATATGTCAATAAACTCACCCGGGCACCCCAGATACACAACTATTATGTACAGTAGAGTGTCACAGGATATTTTAAAATGCATTAAGTTACTTTATATTTGGCCGAGGGTAAGTATAGAGTCTAGTTTAGTTTAATTAAAACTCGCTCTAGAAGAGCCGGCCTATATGATAGGATCGTTATATAAACTCACAGACAGTTTCTATAAGTCCAAATACTGTGTGAATATTTCCAGATGTTAATTTATTTTATGTTGGGACTATATAGTCTGTGGTGAGTTTGCATGTGGACTCACCGATGCACCCTATTACTACCAGGGGCCAAATAGATAGTAGGTAGGAGTTATTAAAATAATAATTGGAAGAAAACCATAAGAAACATAAAATAGTAAAAATGATTTGCAATGAAAATAATTTGGAAAATAATACACTTTGATTTGCTTTCTTGCTGAGAGTTAGATGAGAAGATTGATACCACTGTCAAGTCCAAATACTGTGTGAATATTTCCAGATGTAATGTATTTTATATTGGGACTATATAGTCTGAGGTGAGTTTGCATGTGGACTCACTCTACTTTTTGTTGGAGTTTATGCAGGTAGGAGTTTAAAGGAATAGTTCAACGTTTTGAGTAATACAAAATACTGTGTGAATATTTCCAGATGTAATTTTATTACATGTTGGGACTATATAGTGTGAGGTGAGTTGTGCATGTGCACTCACCGATGCAGGAGCGTGTCTTGCCTTTGTTCCTGGAGCTGAAGCTGGATGCTGCTCCCAGCAGGCTGCCCGGGTGAAACAGACTGCCTCCGTACTCATGCGCCGCTGGGAGAGAGTAGGTGGGGTAGGTCGGTATGGGATGATGGGTGGAGGTCTGAGAGGCCAGGCTACTCCTCAGCGGGCTGCAGCCCTCCATCTCCATCTTCATCCCCTCCGATAAAGACACATGGTACTTGATAGAGTCCTTCTCGTCCATCCTGCTGATGCTGGCGGACGGAGACACTGCTCCCGGGTCCGGTGATACGTCCTTAGGCGGTGTAGGAGGGAAAGCGTACAGAGAGCTGGTGCTGGAGTGGGACGGCGGCGTTAGAGAGGAGGCTGAGACCGCGTTAGAGCTGCTGCTGCACGGGTAGACCGCGGAGAGGCCGCCGGGCGACGCGGAGCCCGGGTGGTGCAGGCTGGGCTTACTGAAGGGGCTGACGGACCAGGCGTTGTGGTGGTGATGGTGGTGGTGGTGAGCAGACAGGGCTGCTGCTTTTCCACCGTCCAGCCAGGAGATACCAGGACTGTGGATGAGATGAGTCCCAGTCAGACGAGCTGGGAAATAACACAAAAAGTAGACTTTTTATTATACATGATGGTGATTCAACATTTAGATAGATAGATAGATAGATAGATAGATAGATAGATAGATAGATAGATAGATAGATAGATAGATAGATAGATAGATAGATAGTAACTTTATTGATCCAGAGGGAAATTCATGTTTCCAGCATCACAGTTCCATAGTGCAAAACATTTAGTTAGTAAAAAGGCAGTAAAAAAGTTAGTAGTGCAAAGTACAAAAAAATATACCAGATATAAAAATACAAGGAGATGAAGAAAATTGTTAAAACTGAATATAGTGCAGAGTAGCAGCTGTGATACAGGACTATTAAAAAAGTGAGCATTTAGAGAAACTGTGTGGTGTTTGGATGCAAAAAAAATAAAAAATAATGGAGACTTGTTGATTCACTGGACACACATGGTCTGATTTAAACATGCACATAAAGTAACATAACGTTACAAAAAATAGACCATAATTAAACCAGCATATCCTGAACTAACATATGCATTAAAATAATAATAATAATAAAATAACAAAAGCAGACTATTTATTATACAGATGATGATTCAGCATTTAGATAGATAGATAGATAGATAGATAGATAGATAGATAGATAGATAGATAGATAGATAGATAGTAACTTTATTGATCCCGAGGGAAATTCAAGTTTCCAGCATCACAGTTCCATAGTGCAAAAACATGTTAGTAAAAAGGCAGTAAAAAGTTGGTATTGCAAAGTACAAAAAAATATACCAGATATAAAAAGATGAAGAAGAACACTTTTAAAACTGAATATAGTGCAGGGTAACAGCTGTGATACAGGACTATCAAAAAAAGTGAGATTAAAAAAGAGTATTTAGAGAAACTGTGTGGTGTTTGGATGCAAAAAAAATAATATTCGAGACTTGTTGATTCACTGGACACACTGGCCTGATTTAAACATGCACATAAAGTAACATCAATTTACAAAAAATAGACCAGAATTAAACCAGTATATCCTGAATTAACATATGCATTAAAATAAGAATAACAATAAATTCAGTTCCTGACTGCACAAATAACCTCAAGATATTTTTTTCTTGAATGTGAATGTCTTATATTTTTTTTTTTGAAATCACAAAAATTGTAGACTAATGTAAAAAAAAATGTGAAAACAGTTTATGAGACTCATGAGCCAGCAATTATGCACAAGGCCAGAAAATTATTATTATTATATTATATTAATTAACGATTCAAACAGCAGAAAACAGTCACATAATGTTTCCTCTGATACTCGTGTTAAATAGATAAAATGATAATGAAACTAAAACACAACTGTTTTCAGAAAAAAATATATACTCTTGCTTTACAACTGATTTTTTATATAGCCTACTATAAATCCAACTATACGAGTTTGTATGTGGACCTATTGGGTAAAGTTGCACCCTTGTGTTATTCTACACTGTAAACAATGCTGTTAATTTACAGCAGGATTTCAACAGTATTAACCTGTTATTGCTAAAAACAGTGCTTTACTGTTAATACAAAAGAAAACCTGTTAAATTACGCTCATAGGCCGTTTTTTAACTGAACTATAATGCATTCTTAAAAAACATCACTTTACTGCTGAACAACTGTCTAAAGTATCATCAGTAACAGTTTCATGCAGTATTTCTTTAATTCTGGGACCTGATCTGCACATGTGAGGCTTGTCCATTGTACATGATTGTAAAATCAGTGAATTAGCTCTGTTCTTCACTCACATGTTGTTATGGTTTACATTCTGTGCTTGTAGCCAGCTAGAGACAGACATTTTGGGAAAATTGTCAACAGGTCTATTATAGCCTTTTTCCTAACAAGTGCCTTTAATTGTATCTAGTGTGACTATTCCTATGTCTGTAACCTGCTAAGTCTATTCCTCTTGTCAACAAATAATGTTTATTAAAATGTATGTAAAAAATACAACCTAAATAGTGCATTAAAACAAATCAGTAAGATAATGTAAAAGAAAGGTGAAAAACAGCTATATAATTTATCTTTAAACAGTAAATTAACTGTAAAATACTGTGAAATTAATTTTTTTTTTAAAAACGGTATTTTTCATTAACAGTACAAAGCTGTAAATTTCAGCGACAGTATAATAATGTTAATTTTACAGTAACATAAAGGCAACCCTGCTGCCAGTTCTTTACTGTTATTTTACTGGGAGATTGTCAACAGTGTAGCTGATCTTACCGTGCGCCTGGCTGTAGGATACTCTGGCCCTGGCTGGGTTGTGGTAGTACGGGTTTCCTTGTGAGTCCAGGTGATTAAAGAAAACATCCACCTCGTCCGGAGGCAGCAGCTGCGCCGCCGGCTCCATGTAGTTGTGTCCGAGGCCGTGGTGGTGAGAGTCCGGGTGTTGTCCTCCGTTCAGCACGGCTGCATGGTGATGCATCCAGCGAGGCTGATCAGCAGCCACATCCATCTCTAGTGGCTTCTCTGTGCTTTTGAGTAAACGGATATCCAGGGAGCGATATCTAAAAACAAGTGTCCTTTACTGGATCTTCGCTGTGTCCATTTACAGTATAAAGGACTTTGTTTTGCTTCCTCTGACTTTAATTCCTCTCTTCTTTCCTGCACATCGAGTCGAGTTCGACACTGGAAACCTGCAACAAGCAAAACATCAAGATGTTAATAAATATATCTATTTTTATTTTTTTTAATTTTTGTTTTCATATATGCAATCCACTGTTTGTAATTACAACAGTCAAATAATGAAACCAACTTTTAAGTAGATGAGCTTTACAGACAAACCAAGTACACTAGAGAGAACACAACCTCAACATTCAAAACAAAACCAAGAAAAGAAATAACGATAATAATAATAATGACAAAAAGAAAGAGTAGAGTTAAAATGATGATGATGTTAATATTTTATTTGTTTTTTTATACTTTATTT
>NC_133795.1:17034010-17039010 GCF_043250625.1 Sebastes fasciatus
CTTCCCGGGAAATAGGCTCCAAAGTGCCGCAGAATAAATAGCATTTCTTATCTCTCTCTCCCAGATTATCGCCGCCTTTTCAACACTCGCACAACAAATACATCTAATGCAGCGAATGCATCATTTACTGGAGCAGATCTGTGTAAATGATAGATAGATAGATTAGAGGAAGAGGAGGAGGTGTGTTGGCTATTATTTACAAGTTTAATGTTCTGCATGTGCAAAGTCTTTATTCTGCCTATTTAGACTCTGCATAAATATACAGCTCGCTTTTCCATTATTTTTTAGGTTATCTGAAGGAGCCATCTGAGGTTCCGGTTCTTTGTTGTGGTATCTTATTTCTTTCATGTTGGATTTTTTACTGGATACGAGTTAAACAGACGCAGCCGCTTCCACCCAGGGAGGGAAATATATTTGAATAATGTTTTCATGTGTTGGAAATTTTGCACAAATAAAGAAAAAGAAAGAAAATGCGAGCAGGTATTAAACCATGGGTGTAAAGATGTCTGTTTGCAAACAGGCCATAGATTTATACTTGATATTTGAAACTCATATGCCAGGAGTAGTGTGGAATATATGCATTTTATTTTATTTTTATTATTTTATTATAAATCTCGCAGCACTTTATGAGGTTGTTTGGTTGCAATCCTGAAGCATTTAAATAATGAAAACAGTGAAGATGATTTGATAAGGCCATTAACCAAAGTCAAATTTGACCAAAGTCTTATTATAACCCTCATATTTCAACAAACTATTTAATAATTTCCTCAAAACATCTGCTTGTGCAGACATACCAATTTATGTTAAAGTATATTTTATATCCATATGCATGTTTCCACATTATTATTTGTACGCTAGATATTGTTATGTATATGCACAATATACCATGAATCAATTTAAGTTTAATTGTTTTGGAACTACATCTGTATATATGTATACATGTTCTTTTCTGTCAACATGAACTAATAAAAAGGTGTTCACAAAAAAACAACAACATCTAGACCAAATTTCAGTGAATGGAAATGTGAAACTTTAATTTCTGTCTTAATTTGTCTTGTCTTAAAAGATGAAGACATACATTTAGAATGAAAAACACTTTATGAATAAGGTGAACATGTTGATAAAAAAAAATACTTTGTATCCATCACAAAAGTTGTATTTGCATGCTTCACACAAATATAAAAAAAAAAAATCAGTGTCCCGTTAGGCCCAAAGAATGAGGAGGAACCTATTTATTGTAGTGTTGAAGCATTGTGCATGGTGAGTGTGTGGGGAGTGACCAGTTATGGCAGAAAAGGTATTTTTCCATTATATACAAACTGGATGCTTAATAACTTGGCAGCTGCAGCAGCCCTGGGTGCTGCTGATGGTCTCCAGGGTAACGGAGATAACAGCGCAGTCATTTTCCATATCTTACAGTCTATTATATTCAAGGATTAGTTCTCCTTCCCGAAAAGGTCAAACATAAAGTCAAGCCAACCAGGAGTGCTCCTCCTCCTCTTCCTCCTCCTCCTTACAGTGACAGAGCATTTCACATTTTTTCATATTATCTAGTTAAACCAGTGTGGTGACCTTTGCTGACACGCTTTGATAGATGCAAACCTCCCACAGCCGACAACAAACCTCCCTGAATTATTTTTCTTTAATATTACAGGGACTTGTGTGTTTGTGGTGAGCGGTGATTTTTCTTTGGTTAACCATCGCTCTGCACTATAGTTATATTTTTCTGTTGTGTCTTATCCATCTAAAATCATAGGTCCTTCACCTCTTTTATTCACGGTGACACAAACATTTCTTCCTCTTGATTTAAGAGACAAAACCAAAGATTAGATTATATAATACCTCCTCAGTGGTATTCAGTGGTACTTTAATCCCTAATCATATAGATCCAAAGATTTGAGAATATCTGGGATAGCAGGCTGATAGTCCAGGGGCCGTATTTGAGTTTGGAGAAAGTCCTAAAAATACAGGGTGTGTAAGTCCTAACTTTATGACTCCTATAGTTTTTGATCTTAGAGTAGTTCACAAAGTATTTTAGTAAAAGTAGGTCCTAAGTCTGAGAGAAGTTCAGGCAGACCAGAGGACTCCTAAGACCTGCTCACAGTCAGTAATGGGCCTCATTGCTTCAGTGTTTAAGAAAAATACAACAATGATGAACCTTTAAAAGCATATTTTGATGGCTGGTGAGTTAATAAGAATCAAATCAACTCACAAACAATCCAATAACACCAGAGATGATCACCGTTCCACTATTTGGACACTGAGAAAAGTGTGCTGATGAATTTGAAATATTTCTGCTGTTTGTGAGAATTATTCCTGCAACCAAAAGTGTGCTCTTCATATTCACATTTGTCTGATAATTCATTGCACATTCAAAATAGTTACCAAATTAAATAGATAAATAAATAATAAAGCTGATTTCATGGCCATCGACAGATAACCTGTAGTGTAAATGTAGAATTGCCCCATCAAAGGACTCTTCAATTTAATTTAGTCTAATTCTAAAAAAATAAAAAAATCAGATTTTAAATTTCATTGGATTAAATGTCATTTAAAAAATATAGTAAATTAAAATTTATTAAAAGTCAATTAAATAAATTTAACTTTTTTGTTGAATTTCTTTTCATTTAATTATCAATTACATTTATTTGACTTGATTATTAATTTATTTGAATTTGTCATACAATTTAATTTGATTTGATTTGATTTAGTATTCACTGACTGGCTCCAACCAGTCACTGTAGTGCTAGTCAAAGTATAATGAGTAAATTGATTCAGAAACATGATGCCCTCCAGAGGAGGCAGCGTTGAGGCAACAGGTCAAAAATAAGGAGCATTTCAAGTGGTGTAAGGTAACAAAGTATACATTTACTCAAGAACTGTACTTATGTACAATTTTGAGCTACTTGTACTTTACTTGAGTATTTCCATTTTCTGTACTTCTACTCCACTACAATTGCAGCTGTGGCTCTGGAGATAGAACAGTCATTAATTAATCAGAAGGTCGGTGGTTCGATCCCTGACCCCTGCAGTCTGCATGTCAAAGTGTCCTTGGACTGAACGCCAAATTGCTCGCTGTGAGTGTACGTTCTGAAATTGGCCATTTTGCATAGTAGTTGAGTTGAGTACTTTAACCTTTGCTACTTTAATATATTTTGATGATAATACGTTTAAGTATAAGTGCATTTTTGAATGCAGGGCTTTTACTTGTAACACAGTATTACACAGTATTGTTGCTACTTTTTAAATGTTTATTAGGTTGTTTTGCAATTTTTCAACATAACACAAACAATCGTGTATATGCATCCCCTCCCTCCCGTCCCCACAGCAGAGGTGAACAGTGTAAAAAAAAGCGTTGGCGTTGAGCATTGGCCTTAGGAGATCATCGAATACAAAATAGGTATTGGGAAAGTTCAGAATACAAAAACAAAGGCGTTGAGCTACAAGGCACCACATGAACATAAGGTCTTGGCAAAATAAGACATTCAACATTCAATCCTGTGTAAACCCCTAACTCACCTCTCCCATTACAATACCAATGGGGGTCCTGCACTCCGTGCATGGTACCCTTAGAACAAAAAAAACCTGTGTGAGTGTGTGCTTGCGTAAGTGCATATGTATACGGTGAATTCTGTCTACTTTTCTATGGCTTTAGTTGTCTTAGTTGATTAGATTTTCAGGGTTTCAGATTTTCAAAATCTAATCTTCTCTAGCTTGATGTAATATAATACAGCCTTGATCCATCTACAGCGGGTAGGTGGTGATACGTTTCAATTTAAGACGTACAAAGCGTCTAGCTAGAGGAGAGGTAAAGGACATAATACCATTAAAGCTTCAGTAGGCATCATGGCATCATTGGGCAAAAATGTCATAATAACCTTTCAGCATATTGTAATTCAAGTGTTCTGAGAGATAACTAGACTTCTGCTCCTCCTCATGGCTCTGTTTTCAGACTTTATAAAATCTCAGAGAGCGCGTTCCTATTGAGTGTTCCTATTGGCTGTGCTCCGGCTGGTGGTAGGTGCTTGGTATTTCCTCACCGTTCTCAACATGTCTGCCGGGTCACAAACTTTATCATTTTACAGCTAAACAGTACACTACAAGATGTTTCTGAAAACATTTGAGGCGAGAAATAGTCATTACAGTAACAGAATATTGATTCATATTTGATCAGCGCTGCCTAGTTTGATCGTTTGATCGGAGTTTGAGAGTGATTGACAGCCGGCTCTCATAGACGGAAGCTGGACAGCAGACCTCATATCAGCTCTGATTGGTTGTTTTCCTCCTGTCTGTGAAATCTTGTAGATGCCGTTAGTAGCACTGGAGGACACAGAGGCACATGATTTTTTTTTCAGATTACCTGTCTCATGCACTACTGTCGGGATGTAAAGACCGTTTTATAAAAATAACTTTTTTTAATCATATTTGCTCCATTTCTACCCACTGCAGCTTTAAGATACAGGGGAGTATTAGTCCTGGGACAAACGGTTAAGTAAAAGTTCTTCCACATGAAGATTTTATTTTGAGTCCGGTCCAAGAGAGAGAGACCGGTCCACCACACTCTGTGTTAAAAATTCCACGTTTACTCTTGAGGACGGGTTGACTATGATAACTTTTACCTTAAACTGTCCTCTTTCCTTCCATTATGAGCTTAAATTATACAGTATTCATACTTTTTGTTAAACTGGACTCATACTCTCCTGTTAGAGCTGGTTTACACACATCCCACTGAAAGTTTGCAGTATATTCTGAATGTCCCTACTTGATCTCTTACTTCACCGTGTGTAGTCTTGAGAAGAATCTCTACAAAGTCATTAAAGGTCAGAGGTGCACTACTTCACTTCCTGCCCAGAGAGCAGCAGGAAGTGAAAGTTTACAACACCTTGTCACTAACAACCTGTCAATCAAACTCTGCTTCGCTGGAGCTGTCCAGGGAGTTGTAGAATTCAAAACACCTCTTTTTTTTCTCAACCTGTGAGTGTTCATCGGTTTCAGACATC